>NC_048576.1:4791548-4809048 GCF_013265735.2 Oncorhynchus mykiss | reverse complement strand
ATAGTGTGTTTACATTATTACTGTATAGTGTGTTTACATTATTACCGTAGTGTGTTTACATTATTACTGTATAGTGTGTTTACATTATTACCGTATAGCGTGTTTACATTATTACCGTATAGTGTGTTTACATATATTGTGGTGCTACTTCCTCATTTGTTTTCTGACCCTGAAATGGTTTTAATATTCACACATGGCAAACTGCATTATCCCACCAAATATACAGTACGATTACTCATTTAGTTATTCAAGAAACGTCTGAGACCAAATTCAACTTGATGAATGTCTTACTTTAAAATACAGGATTTGTGCTCTTTTGGTATCATATGCTATAAGAGACATCTGTACATTGTAAATACATGGCAATAGCACACAGTTTCCATCTGCATTATATGTTTTGACTAAGGCTAATCAAATAGCAGACAGTTGTGTAAAGCTGGGAGAACACACCCTGTTGTTACCCTAACATGTTACCCTAACCCTCTTGTTACATTACCCTCGTGTTACATTAATAGTAACCTCTTGTTACCCTAACATTACCCCTTTGCTACAGTATCCTCTTGTTACGCAAACATTACCCTGTTACATTAACCTCTTGTTACCCTAACATTACCCCTTTGCTACATTACCCCTTTGCTACAATATTCTCTTGTTCTGTCAACACTACCCTCCTGTTACCTTAACATTACCCTCTTGTTACCGAAACATTACCCTTTTGTTACATTACCGTCTTGTTACATTAACATCTTCTAACCCTGCCATTACCCTCCTGTTACCTTAACATGACCCTCTTGTTGCCATGACAGTACCTTTTTGTTACATTACCGTCTTGTTACATTACCACCTTGTTACCCTGACATTATCCTATTCTTACATTACCCTCTTGTTGCCCTAACACTTCCCTTTGTTACATTATCCTTTTATTACACAACAGTACCCTCTTGTTACCCTAACATTACCATATTGTTACCATGCCATTGCCCCTTTGATACATTAACCTCTTGTTACATTACCCTAGTGTTATCCTAACATTACCCTCTTGGTACCCCAACATGACCATTTTGTTACATTACCCTCTCGTTACACAAACATGACCCCTTTGTCACATCTCCCTTTTGTTACATTACCCTCTTGTTACCACAACATTAACTTTGCATATTTACTAGTTGCAAATTCAGTATCCTGAAGAACACACACACACACACACACACACACACACACACACACACACACACACACACACACACACACACACACACACACACACACACACACACACACACACACACACACACACACACACGCCCAAATAATAATACATAACATGGTTAGATGAGCATCACTCTCTCCCTCTCTTCGTTGTGATGAGCATCTCTCTCTCCCTCTGTTCGCTGTGGTGAGCATCTCTCTCTCCCTCTCTCCTCTGTGATGAGCATCTCTCTCTCCCTCTCTCCTCTGTGATGAGCATCTCTTTCTCCCTCTTTTCATTGTGATGAGCATCTCTCTCTCCCTCTCTTTGCTGTGGTGAGCATCTCTCTCTCCCTCTCTCCTCTGTGATGAGCATCTCTCTCTCCCTCTCTTCGCTGTGGTAAGCATCTCTCTCCCTCTCTTCGCTGTGATGAGCATCTCTCTCTCCCTCTCTTCGCTGTGATGAGCATCTCTCTCTCCCTCTCTTCACTGTGATGAGCATCTCTCTCCCTCTCTTCACTGTGATGAGCATCTCTCTCTCCCTCTTCTCTGTGATGAGCATCTCTCTCTCCCTCTCTTCTCTGTGATGAGCATCTCTCTCTCCCTCTCTTCTCTGTGATGAGCATCTCTCTCTCCCTCTCTTCTCTGTGATGAGCATTTCTCTCTCCCTCTCTTCTCTGTGATGAGCATCTCTCTCTCCCTCTCTTCTCTGTGATGAGCATCTCTCTCTCCCTCTCTTCACTGTGGTGAGCATCTCTCTCTCCCTCTCTCCTCTGTGGTGAGCATCTCTCTCTCCCTCTCTTCACTGTGGTGAGCATCTCTCTCTCCCTCTCTTCACTGTGATGAGCATCTCTCTCTCCCTCTCTTCACTGTGATGAGCATCTCTCTCTCCCTCTCTTCTCTGTGATGAGCATCTCTCTCTCCCTCTCTTCTCTGTGATGAGCATTTCTCTCTCCCTCTCTTCTCTGTGATGAGCATCTCTCTCTCCCTCTCTTCTCTGTGATGAGCATCTCTCTCTCCCTCTCTTCACTGTGGTGAGCATCTCTCTCTCCCTCTCTCCTCTGTGGTGAGCATCTCTCTCTCCCTCTCTTCACTGTGGTGAGCATCTCTCTCTCCCTCTCTTCACTGTGATGAGCATCTCTCTCTCCCTCTCTTCACTGTGATGAGCATCTCTCTCTCCCTCTCTTCACTGTGATGAGCATCTCTCTCTCCCTCTCTTCACTGTGATGAGCATCTCTCTCTCCCTCTCTTCACTGTGATGAGCATCTCTCTCTCCCTCTCTTCACTGTGATGAGCATCTCTCTCTCCCTCTCTTCACTGTGATGAGCATCTCTCTCTCCCTCTCTTCACTGTGATGAGCATCTCTCTCTCCCTCTCTCCTCTGTGATGAGCATCTCTCTCTCCCTCTCTTCTCTGTGATGAGCATCTCTCTCTCCCTCTCTCCTCTGTGATGAGCATCTCTCTCTCCCTCTCTTCACTGTGATGAGCATCTCTCTCTCCCTCTTTTCACTGTGGTGAGCATCTCTCTCTCCCTCTCTTCACTGTGATGAGCATCTCTCTCTCCCTCTCTTCGCTGTGATGAGCATCTCTCTCTCCCTCTCTTCACTGTGATGAGCATCTCTCTCTCCCTCTCTCGTACACTGTATTGAAACACAGGCCTCTGGAAAACAATGTTCATTTAGTGTATTTTCCACAGCACAAATAAAAAGACTCATAGTATTTGTCTCCTACACACATCAAAGCAACCAGACGATAAAACACATTTCTCCATCATCAGCCAATCACTGATCAGCATTATTATGTTCAACTTCCTGGGTCACAGGTCAATCTATGTTCATCTTCCCGGACAATGTTAGGAAGTTCAGGATAATCTCTTAATGATCTCTTTTCCCTTCTCATCCTCTCTCCTCTCTCAAGATAAATATAATACAGTCTGAATGTCAACAAATCAAGACTGTTGCCCAGGTAACACTGTTGCCCAGGTAATACTGTTGCCCAGGTAACACTGTTGCCCAGGTAACACTGTTGTCCCACACACACAGGTTGCATCCTGAATGGGACCCTATTGCTTAAATAGTGCACCACTTTTCACTGTGTAGGGAATAGGGTGCCATTTGGGACACGACCATAGTATAATTGAAGAAACACACCTCTCTGTGTCATCAGTCTAAAGCAGAAACACACCTCTCTCTGTGTCATCAGTCTAAAGCAGAAACACACCTCTCTGTGTCATCAGTCTAAAGCAGAAACACACCTCTCTGTGTCATCAGTCTAAAGCAGAAACACACCTCTCTGTGTCATCAGTCTAAAGCAGAAACACCTCTCTGTGTCATCAGTCTAAAGCAGAAACACACCTCTCTGTGTCATCAGTCTAAAGCAGAAACACACCTCTCTGTGTCATCAGTCTAAAGCAGAAACACCTCTCTGTGTCATCAGTCTCTCTGTGTCATCAGTCTAAAGCAGAAACACACCTCTCTGTGTCATCAGTCTAAAGCAGAAACACCCCTCTCTGTGTCATCAGTCTAAAGCAGAAACACCTCTCTGTGTCATCAGTCTCTCCGTGTCATCAGTCTAAAGCAGAAACACACCTCTCTGTGTCATCAGTCTAAAGCAGAAACACACCTCTCTGTGTCATCAGTCTCTCTGTGTCATCAGTCTAAAGCAGAAACACCTCTCTGTGTCATCAGTCTAAAGCAGAAACACACCTCTCTGTGTCATCAGTCTCTCTGTGTCATCAGTCTAAAGCAGAAACACCTCTCTGTGTCATCAGTCTCTCTGTGTCATCAGTCTAAAGCAGAAACACACCTCTCTGTGTCATCAGTCTAAAGCAGAAACACCTCTCTGTGTCATCAGTCTAAAGAAGAAACACCTCTCTGTGTCATCAGTCTAAAGCAGAAACACCTCTCTGTGTCATCAGTCTAAAGCAGAAACTAAATCAAAACTTCTTGAACTCATATAAAAGGACACAATTGTCCATTAAATACCTGGGCGCGAACCCAGAGTCTCTGGTGGCACAGCTGGCGCTGCGGTACAGCGCCACCCAGGAGGCCCCCATTAAATACTAATTGATATATTATGTGCATCATATAAAAAAAAACACTATAAGAAATCATAAACAAGGTTCTTGGCTTGAAGCTCAAATGGCACCCTATTCCCTATATAGTGCACTACTTTTAACCAGGGGATATGACCATGTTCAAGCGTAATGCACTATACAGGGAATAGGGTGCCATTGGAGTCGCAGCCTGTGGTGTTTTTTTCAGGGAAACGAACAGACTCGGAGCATACCCCGAATGTTTTTTGGGGTCAGAGGGCACGGCCCACAACCTACTTCCCTGGACAGTTCTCGGGTTCTGGTTTGTGTGTTAGTAGAGTCCTCGTTCAGGAAAACAGGCTCCTTTTGGCGTAGTAGTAAAAAGGTGTTGTTGTTGTTGTTGTTGTTCTCAGCTGCTCCATTGTTTTGCCATCTCTGGTTTAAGTGTCAAATGAGTCGTTAACTGCTCTTGTTGTTCTTGTTGTTGTTGTTGTTTAGTCCTTTGAGAGAAGGTAATACTCCTGTCTTGTTCTGACTGACATCACTACAAAGGAGCTGGCCATACAGCTGGCCATACAGCTGGACGTACAGCTGGCCATACAGCTGGCCATACAGCTGGCCGTACAGCTGGACATACAGCTGGCTATACAGCTGGACATACAGCTGGACGTACAGCTGGGCATACAGCTGGCCATACAGCTGGACATACAGCTGGCTATACAGCTGGACATACAGCTGGACATCCAGCTGTACATACAGCTGGGCATACAGCTGGCCATACAGCTGGACATACAGCTGGCTATACAGCTGGACATACAGCTGGACATCCAGCTGTACATACAGCTGGGCATACAGCTGGCCATACAGCTGGCAATACAGCTGGCCATACAGCTGACCATACAGCTGGACATCAGCTGGACATACAGCTGGCCATACAGCTGTACATACAGCTGGCCATACAGCTGGACATCAGCTGGACATACAGCTGGCCATACAGCTGGACATACAGCTGGACATACATCTGGCCATACAGCTGACAATACAGCTGGCCATACAGCTGGCCATACAGCTGTACATACAGCTGGCCATACAGCGGGACATCAGCTGGACATACAGCTGGCCATACAGCTGGACATACAGCTGGACATACAGCTGGCCAGCTTATGTAATACATGTATCACTAGCCACTTTATACTATACTATGCCACTTTGTTTACATACTCATCTCATTTGTACATACTGTACCCGATACCATCTACTGTATCTTGCCTATGCTGCTCTGTACCATCACTCATTCATATATCCTTATGTACATATTCTTTATCCCCTTACACTGTGTACAAGACAGTAGTTTTGGAATTGTTAGTTAGATTACTTGTTATTACTGCATTGTCGGAACTAGAAGCACAAGCATTTCGCTACACTCGCATTAACATCTGCTAACCATGTGTATGTGACAAATAAAATTTGATTTGATTTGGCCATAGAGCTGGACATCCAGCTGGCCATACAGCTGGCCATACAGCTGGCCATACAGCTGGCAATCCAGCTGGACATACAGCTGGCCATACAGCTGGACATACAGCTGGCTATACAGCTGGCCATCCAGCTGGACATACAGCTGGCCATCCAGCTGGACATACAGCTGGCCATACAGCGGGACATCAGCTGGACATACAGCTGGCCATACAGCTGGACATACAGCTGGACATACAGCTGGCCATAGAGCTGGACATCCAGCTGGACATACAGCTGGCTATACAGCTGGCCATCCAGCTGGACATACAGCTGGCCATACAGTGCCTTCGGGAAGTATTCAGACCCCTTGACTTTTTCCACATTTTGTCACGTTACAACCTTATAATTTTTTATTTATTATATCAATAAAAATCTTCAGCAATCTACACGCAATACCCCATAATGACATCACAATACCCCATAATGACATCACAATACCCCATAATGACAAAGCAAAAACAGGTTTTTAGGAATGTTTACTCATGTATTAAAAATAAATAAACAGAAATATTATTTACATACAGTTGAAGTCGGAAGTTAACATACACTTAGGTTGGCGTCATTAAAACTTGTTTTTCAACCACTCCACAAATTTCTTTTTAACACACTATAGTTTTGGCAAGTCGGTTAGGACATCTACTATGTGCATGACACAAGTCATTTTTCAACAATTGTTTACAGACAGATTATTTCACTTATAATTCACTGTATCACAATTCCAGTGGGTCAGAAGTTTACATACACTAAGTTGACTGTTCCTTTAAACAGTTTGGAAAATTCCAGAAAATGATGTCATGGCTTTAGAAGCTTCTGATAGGCTGATTGACATCATTTGAGACAATTGGAGGTTTACCTGTCGATGTATTTCAGGGCCTACCTTCAAACTCAGTGCCTCTTTGCTTGATATCATGGGAAAATCAAAAGAAATCAGCCAAGACCTCAGAAAGAAAATTGTAGACCTCCACAAGTCTGGTTCATCCTTGGGAGCAATTTCCAAACGCCTGAAGGTGCCATGTTCATCTGTACAAACAATAGTACGCAAGTATAAACACCATGGGACCACGCAGCCGTCATACCACTCAGGAAGGAGACATGTTCTGTCTCCTAGAGATGAACGTACTTTGGTGTGAAAAGTGCAAATCCAGCCTAGAACAACAACAGAGGACCTTGTGAAGATGCTGGAGGAAACAGGTACAAAAGTATCTATATCCACAGTAAAACGATTCCTATATTGACATAACTTGAAAGGCCGCTCAGCAAGGAAGAAGCCACTGCTTCAAAACCACCATATAAAAGCCAGACTACAGTTTGCAACTGCACATGGGGACAAAGATCAAACTTTTTGGAGAAATGTCCTTTTGGTCTGATGAAACAAAAATAGAACTGCTTTAGACGATGAGGAAAATTATGTGGATATATTGAAGCAGCATCTCAAGACATCAATCAGGAAGTTAAAGCTTGGTCGCTAATGGGTCTTCCAAATGGACAATGACCCCAAAAGTACTTCCAAAGTTGTGGCAAAATGGCTAAAGGACAACAAAGTCAAGGTATTGGAGTGGCCATCACAAAGCCCTGACCTCAATCCTATAGAAAATTTGTGCACAGAACTGAAAAAGAATGTGCGAGCAAGGAGGCCTACAAACCTGACTCAGTTACACCAGCTTTGTCAAGAGGAATGGGCCAAAATTCACCCAACTTATTATGGGAAGCTTGTGGAAGGCTACCCAAACGTTTGACCCAAGTTAAACAATTTAAAGGCAATGCTACCAAATACTAATTGAGTGTATGTAAACTTCTCACCCACTGGGAATGTGAAGAAAGAAATAAAAGCTGAAATAAATCCTTCTCTCTACTATTATTCTGACATTTCACATTCTTAAAATAAAGTGGTGATCTTAACTGACCTAAGACAGGGAATTTTTACTAGGATTAAATGTCAGGAATTGTGAAAACCTGAGTTTAAATGTAATTGGATAAGGTGTGTGTAAACTTCTGACTTCAACTGTACATGTTGAAGCAAAACAGAAATATCTTATTTACATAAGTAGACCCTTTGCTACCAGACTATAAATTGAGCTCAGCTTCATCCTGTTTCCATTGATCATCCTTGAGATGTTTCTACAACTTGGAGTCCATCTGTGGTAAATTCAATAGATTGGACATGATTTGGAAAGGCACACACTTGTCTATATACAGTCCCACAGTTGACAGTGCATGTCAGAGCAAAAACCAAGCCATGAGGTCGCAGGAATTGTCTGTAGAGCTCCGAGACGGGATTGTGTCGAGGCACAGATCTGGGGAAGGGTACCAAAACATTTCTGCAGTATTGAAGGTCCCCAAGAACACGGTGGCTTCCATCATTATTAAATGGAAGAAGATTGGAACCACCAGGACTCTTCCTAGAGCTGGCCGACCTGTCAAACTGAGCAATCGGGGGAGAAGGGCCTTGGTCAGGGAGGTGACCGAGAACCTGATGGCCACTCTGACAGAGCTCCAGAGTTCCTCTGTGGAGATAGGAGAACCTTCCAGAAGGACAACCATCTCTGCAGCACGCCACCAATCAGGCCTTTATGGTAGAGCGGCCAGACGGAAGCCACTCCTCAGTAAAAGGCACATGACAGCCCGCTTGGATTTTGCCAAAATGCACCTTAAGACTCTCATACCATGAGAAACACGATTCTCTGGTCTGATGAAACCAAGATCGAATTCTTTGGCCTGAAAGACAAGCGTCGTGTCTGGAGGAAACCTGGCACCCTCCCTATGGTGAAGCATGTTGGTGGCAGCATCATGCTGTGGGGATGTTTTTCAGCAGCAGGGACTGGGAGACTAGTCAGGATAGAGGGAAAGATGAACGGACCAAAGTACAGAGAGATCCTTAATGAAAACCTGATCCAGAGCGCTCAGGACCTCAGACTGGGGCAAAGGTTCACCTTCCAACAGAACAAGGACCCTAAGCACACAGCCAAGACAACACAGTAGTGGCTTCGGGACAAGTCTCTGAATGTCCTTGAGTGGCCCAGCCAGATCCGGGACAGAAACCTGATCGAACATCTCAGGAGAGAAATTGCTGTGCAGCAACACTCCCCAATCCAACCGGACAGAGCTTGAGAGGATCTGCAGAGAAGAATGGGAGAAACTCCACAAATACAGGTGTGCCAAGCTTGTAGCGTCATACCCAAGAAGACTCGAGGCTTTAGTCGCTGCCAAAGATGCTTCAACAAAGTTCTGAGTAAAGGGTCTGAATACTTATGTAAATGTAATATTTCAAATTTCAAAACCTGTTTTTGCTTTGTTATTATGGGATATTGTGTTTGAGGGAACATTTAAAAAAAAAAATTGAATAAGGCTTTAATGTAACAAAATGTGGAACAAGTCAAGGGGTCTGAATACTTTCCAAATGCACCGTAAAGATCTGCCAATTGGTAATGAAAAAATATGCCCCCCATTTAAGATATAATAACTTGATTTAAAAAGCATTATATTTTCATGCAAACTACAATTTTGACTGCAATAGACTGTGGCGTTTTGAAACGTGTGGTCCTTGACCCAATCTAACTTTAGGACAACGGACTTCTCCAAAAAAAGTGTAGCAACTCCCACCAATCTCTCCCTCTGCTCCCAAGGTCAAGAGTCAAAACATAACAACATTTCTTTCCCGAGACAGATTTTTCCATCACATCCACATCAATCTTATGTCATTGTGTCACAAGTAAAGACCTCTTTACATCAGAGAAGAGCTCAAATTTAACAAGATGCCGATATAGGTACAACAGAAATGATCAGTGGGTTACAATTATTATTATTATTATTTTTTTTTTTTAAATATCTGACATTCAAATACTTAATAATACAGACTGTTTTGAAACCAGTTGGATGATGATATTGTCCTGTACAGTCCAAAAAAACACAAACTCACAGACATGTATATCGTCTCACATCCATATACTTTGAATTATGCCATCACGGGTGGCCATTTTGGCTGTCTCAAATAATCTATTTCTACACCACTTACGTTGCATTACAATGCAATGCATCCCAAATGGTACCCTATTCCCTATATAGTGCACTACTTTTCACCAGGGCCCATAGGCTCTATGTAGGGAATAGGGTGCCATTTGGGACATATCGCATAGTTTGTTTGAAATGACAACGATAATAGGCACATCTGTGACTACAAGCATGTTCATGTTCAACTCATTCATCTCCTTGACTGATTGCCATTCACTCATCAACTCCCTGATAATCACATCCATCTATAAACACCTGAACTCTTCCTTTATTGACCAAACTGATCAATTAAGTGATTATTAATCATTGAGAAATGACCTGCAGATAGCTTTCTCTTCCTTCCTTCCTTCCTTCCTTCCTTCCTTCCTTCCTTCCTTCCTTCCTTCCTTCCTTCCTTCCTTCCTTCCGAGTGACCAATGCTTTCAATCTAAACATCCTATTCAGTTTAAATGAGCTCATTTAGTTAAATGACCTCATATCTGCTGTTTAGATAACTCATATACTGTATCTGTGTGTTTCAAGTTCCATCATCAAATGTTAGAAATGGAAGAAGAGAGAACTTATTTTATTACTTTATAAATACGGAACTCATTTAAAGCAGATCTAGAGCGATAATATATATTTAAACACCTGTCTTACTGAGGAATACTGGTAATATAGAAGATTATATATAGTCACGAGGTTGACGATGACCACCATTTCCCTGTATAGTGCACTACTTTAAACAGGGCCCATATTGCATGGTAGGAAAAAGGTGCCATTTGGGACGAAGTCTGGTTTCCAGGGGTTCCACAGAGTCTGACATCCTTCCTCACACCACTGAGATAATAGAATAAGATCACTTGACAAGCTTACACACTCCGGGGTGGGGGTGGGGGGGGGGGGGGGGGGGGGGGGGGGGGTGAAGGGTTCCAAAAGGGTTCATTGGCTGTCTCCTGTGGAAGAACCCTTGGAACAACTCTTTTGGGTTCCATGTAGAACTCTTTTGGGTTCCATGTAGAACTCTTTTGGGTTCCATGTAGAACCCTTTTGGGTTCCATGTAGAACTCTTTTGGGTTCCATGTAGAACTCTTTTGAGTTCCATGTAGAACCCTTTTGGGTTCCATGTAGAACCCCTTTGGGTTCCATGTAGAACCCTTTTGGGTTCCATGTAGAACCATTTTGGGTTCCATGTAGAACTCTTTTGGGTTCCATGTAGAACCCATTTGGGTTCCATGTAGAGCCCCTTTGGGTTCCATGTAGAACCCTTTTGGGTTCCATGTAGAACCCTTTTGGGTTCCATGTAGAACCCTTTTGGGTTCCATGTAGAATCCCTTTGGGTTCCATGTAGAGCCCTCTGTGAAAAGGGTTCTACATGGAACTGAAAAAGGTTATACCTGAAACCAAAAGGGTTCTTCAAAGGATTCTTCCCACAGGGACAGCTGAAGTACCATTTTAGGTTCTACATAGCATCTTTTTTTTTCTGAGAGTGTATGTCTCTGTGTTGAACCCATACTCAACCAGCCGTATCCCATGGGTCTCTCTGTGTTCCAGTGTGGGGCTGGATGTTACTTCCGGGTTGGTCCATCCAGTAGGTCACGTGACAGGTCATGTGATCAAAATACTTAGTAAAATAAATACTTGTGGTTGTCTTGCTGTTTCCTCCTCTCTCCATCCCTTCATCTCTCTATCCCTCTATCCATCTATCCCTACATTCCTGATAGTCACAGAACACAAGGGAGGACTATCTACTCCTCCTCCTCTTCCTCTTCCTCTTCCTCTTCTTCTTCCTCTTCTTCCTCTCCATCCTCATTAGCGTAAAGCCCCGCCTCCCACCTCAGCGCCATGTTGCTTTTCCTGCGTGTGACGCGGGTGGCCTCCAGCACCTGGTAACCCAGAAAACAGAACAACAAGTCAGTCAACAGGTAGAACAAACACGACCTTCAGGTCTACTAACACTATAGAGAACCTTCATGTCTACTAACACTATAGAGAACCTTCAGGTCTACTAACACTATAGAGAACCTTCAGGTCTACTAACACTATAGAGAACCTTCAGGTCTACTAACACTGTAGAGAACCTTCTGGTATACTAACACTATAGAGAACCTTCAGGTCTACTAACACTATAGAGAACCTTCATGTCTACTAACACTATAGAGAACCTTCAGGTCTACTAACACTATAGAGAACCTTCAGGTCTACTAACACTATAGAGAACCTTCAGGTCTACTAACACTATAGAGAACCTTCAGGTCTACTAACACTATAAGGAACCTTCAGGTCTACTAACACTATAGAGAACCTTCAGGTCTACTAACACTATAGAGAACCTTCAGGTCTACTAACACTATAGAGAACCTTCAGGTCTACTAACACTGTAGAGAACCTTCTGGTATACTAACACTATAGAGAACCTTCAGGTCTACTAACACTATAGAGAACCTTCATGTCTACTAACACTATAAGGAACCTTCAGGTCTACTAACACTATAGAGAACCTTCAGGTCTACTAACACTATAGAGAACCTTCAGGTCTACTAACACTATAGAGAACCTTCAGGTCTACTAACACTATAGAGAACCTTCAGGTCTACTAACACTATAGAGAACCTTCATGTCTACTAACGCCATAGAGAACCTTCAGGTCTACTAACACTATAGAGAACCTTCTGGTATACTAACACTATAGAGAACCTTCAGGTCTACTAACACTAT
The DNA here is from genome assembly GCF_013265735.2 of Oncorhynchus mykiss. NCBI lineage: Eukaryota > Metazoa > Chordata > Actinopteri > Salmoniformes > Salmonidae > Oncorhynchus > Oncorhynchus mykiss. Next base: position 4,796,603 of record NC_048576.1, on the reverse strand, counting down.
AGAGAACCTTCATGTCTACTAACGCCATAGAGAACCTTCAGGTCTACTAACACTATAGAGAACCTTCTGGTATACTAACACTATAGAGAACCTTCAAGTCTACTAACACTATAGAGAACCTTCATGTCTACTAACGCCATAGAGAACCTTCAGGTCTACTAACACTATAGAGAACCTTCTGGTATACTAACACTATAGAGAACCTTCAGGTCTACTAACACTATAGAGAACCTTCAGGTCTACTAACACTATAGAGAACCTTCATGTCTACTAACGCCATAGAGAACCTTCATGCATTCTCCGAAAGGGGATACAAGGATCAGTGTTTTAATTAAGTGTTATCCTCTGGGCATCCATTGCACATCTTGCTGTATAGGTTTTTTTACCCAATGAAATGAGATTAAAAGTTATATTCAATTGAATTGAAGTTTCTGTTGTCGTTGCTAGATTCCATTGGTATTACGGTATACAGGGTTTTGTTTATTGTTTTACCTATCTTTACTCACAGCCGCCATATAACCACAGTAAAACCTGTATGAAAACCCCACACTGAACTATACACAGGCTGACATGCATGCACACCACCGCCACAACAACAGGTCACCCGGGCATCAAGACACACTGCAGGAGGGTAGGGAAAGGAAACGTGGCTGACCCTAACTCCTCACAGAGGTGCAGAGGTCAGCCTTAATCAACATCCACGGTACAGGAAGCAGTTGTTGTTATTGGGGTTAACTGCCTTGCTCAAGGGGCAGAACGTTCCACCTTGCCATCTCGGGGGTTACTGGCCTAATGCTCTTAACCACTAGGCTACATCTTATATCGATTATATTTTATTTCACCTTTATTTAACTAGCAGGCTAGCAGGGTTACTACAGGCAGTCCTACAGGTTGGAGAGTGGGAGGGGCAGCGAGCGGGATTATGTTGTCTAGGTGCCGCAGTAGGTCAGAGGTTACAGGAAGGAGCCATTACGAGCAAGCACACACACACACATGCACGCACGCACACACACACAAATGCACACACACACACACACACACACACACACACACACACACACACACACACACACACACACACACACACACACACACACACACACACACACACACACACACTGGTTGAATGTCAAATGGCACCCTATTCCCTATTTAGTGCACAGCAAAAGTAGTGCACTATACTGTAGTGCACCAAATAGGGAATAGTGTCAGAGGCTGGTGTGTATTCATGGATGCCAAGACCCTTTCGTCTTTCTGTGTTTTATACATTTCCTTCAATTCACAAGTGGCTGAATGTATCTCATCGGAGAAAGAATCAGAGGGAGCAAAACCCTTTGTTTCAGTGTGTGTGTAGTAAATGAAGTGTAGCCCATTTATCTGATGCTGTCTATCCCTCTATCCATCAAATAGAGTATGATGTTGTGGCCGCCTGTAGTGTTGAATGCAAGGGAAGCCAGCGAGCATTTGGCTTCCCTTGATAAAAAAAAATATTATAAAAATAATAGCCAATCAGCGTTGAGCTAAACGGAGTGAGCTCAACTGTGATTGGTCCTAGCACACCAAAAAAAAAAAAAAAAAAATGTAAAGGGAAGCCAGTTTGGATTTGGCTTCATTCCAATCACATCACATCAAGACAAACGTCATTGACAGGAAACACTTGAATTGTTGCATCTCATTGTCCTCTGGTGGCTAGCTAGCTGAAACTGTCCCTTACCTAAATTAGGATGAAGATAGGGATTTTGACTTGTGGTTTTACTTAATTCTCCGTACTGACCAATGATTATAACGATGATTCTGATCCAACCATTGATTTATACATTGTTGTGCCCCTGGCCTGAAAGGATGGAAGTTCAATATGTAGCTAGATGTAGAAGGCTAATGTTAACTGGCTAACGTTGCCCATGAATGGAAGTTAGGCTAGCGAGCAAAGCATTTTAGCCAGGTAGCCTGGGACATTAAAAACTAAAAGCTTCTACTGTATGACAGAGTCATAGACCGTTTAGTCAACATGAAAGAGAGGAGGAAGGCATTAGTGATGGTATTGGTGATGGTATTAGTGATGGTATTAGTGATGGCATTGGTGATGGTGTTAGTGATGGTATTAGTGATGGCATTGGTGATGGTATTGGTGATGGCATTGGTGATGGCATTAGTGATGGCATTGGTGATGGTATTGGTGATGGTATTGGTGATGGTATTGGTGATGGCATTGGTGATGGTATTGGTGATGGTATTGGTGATGGCATTGGTGATGGTATTGGTGATGGTATTGGTGATGGTATTGGGTGAATCAACGTGTTTTTCTACTTCCACACACAAATCAGAAACATGGACATCCACGTCATACGTAGCTGACTATTATTTAGTTGATTGGTCTGAATAGTTTTTGGAATCTTTTAGTTGTCACTGTATTAGACTAAACAGGTGATTTGATGATGTTGAAGTTGAAATGGTGCTGGAATAGTGGAGGAGCTCCTGTTGTCTTTGCATCATGAGTTAACTCTCTATGGTTCTCAATCAATAGTTGTTTAGTGGTCTGAAAATGTTGGAAACACGAACTTTCTTGACCCCTACAGCAGGTCATGTTTGTTATATTCAATACTTGCTTTGTGGACTTCATCAGACAGATTGTTGTTCTCTGGTTTTGTAATGAAACAAAGTTGTGGTTGAATTTACTATACCACTGTGTCTGTCTTCTTGTCTCTGCTTTTAGACCTATATATCACGGTGGCAAGGCATATGAACTGAGAGGTTAAAGAGCAAACACAATTATCACAACACAGATGTTGTAATATGGCTTTTTGTTTTCTGGCTTGGCTTCCCCGGTGATTTTACCCACACACTGCTACTGAATAGGGTTCATTTGGGACACAGGGGACTGAAATCAGAAGGCAAAACATAATAGATGCAATGCTCTTTCATCCCAGACTTCGTCTCTAGGCCTCATATTGTAGTAATGTCCAGATTCCTCATATTGTAGTAATGTCCTGATTCATCATATTGTAGTAATGTCCAGATTCCTCATATTGTAGTAATGTCCTGATTCATCATATTGTAGTAATGTCCTGATTCATCATATTGTAGTAATGTCCTGATTTATCATATTGTAGTAATGTCCTGATTCATCATATTGTAGTAATGTCCTGATTTATCATAATGTAGTAATGTCCTGATTCCTCATAATGTAGTAATGTCCTGATTCATCATAATGTAGTAATGTCCTGATTCATCATATTGTAGTAATGTCCTGATTCATCATAATGTAGTAATGTCCTGATTCCTCATAATGTAGTAATGTCCTGATTCCTCATATTGTAGTAATGTCCTGATTCATCATATTGTAGTAATGTCCTGATTCATCATATTGTAGTAATGTCCTGATTCATCATATTGTAGTAATGTCCTGATTCATCATAATGTAGTAATGTCCTGATTCATCATATTGTAGTAATGTCCTGATTCCTCATAATGTAGTAATGTCCTGATTCATCATATTGTAGTAATGTCCTGATTTATCATAATGTAGTAATGTCCTGATTCCTCATAATGTAGTAATGTCCTGATTCATCATAATGTAGTAATGTCCTGATTCATCATATTGTAGTAATGTCCTGATTCATCATAATGTAGTAATGTCCTGATTCCTCATAATGTAGTAATGTCCTGATTCCTCATATTGTAGTAATGTCCTGATTCATCATATTGTAGTAATGTCCTGATTCATCATATTGTAGTAATGTCCTGATTTATCATATTGTAGTAATGTCCTGATTCATCATATTGTAGTAATGTCCTGATTCATCATATTGTAGTAATGTCCTGATTTATCATAATGTAGTAATGTCCTGATTCCTCATAATGTAGTAATGTCCTGATTCCTCATAATGTAGTAATGTCCTGATTCATCATAATGTAGTAATGTCCTGATTCATCATAATGTAGTAATGTCCTGATTCCTCATAATGTAGTAATGTCCTGATTCATCATAATGTAGTAATGTCCTGATTCATCATATTGTAGTAATGTCCTGATTCATCATATTGTAGTAATGTCCTGATTCATCATATTGTAGTAATGTCCTGATTCATCATATTGTAGTAATGTCCTGATTCCTCATAATGTAGTAATGTCCTGATTCATCATAATGTAGTAATGTCCTGATTCATCATAATGTAGTAATGTCCTGATTCATCATAATGTAGTAATGTCCTGATTCCTCATAATGTAGTAATGTCCTGATTCATCATAATGTAGTAATGTCCTGATTCCTCATAATGTAGTAATGTCCTGATTCATCATAATGTAGTAATGTCCTGATTCCTCATAATGTAGTAATGTCCTGATTCCTCATAATGTAGTAATGTCCTGATTTATCATAATGTAGTAATGTCCTGATTCCTCATAATGTAGTAATGTCCTGATTCCTCATAATGTAGTAATGTCCTGATTCATCATAATGTAGTAATGTCCTGATTCCTCATAATGTAGTAATGTCCTGATTCATCATAATGTAGTAATGTCCTGATTCCTCATAATGTAGTAATGTCCTGATTCCTCATAATGTAGTAATGTCCTGATTCATCATAATGTAGTAATGTCCTGATTCCTCATAATGTAGTAATGTCCTGATTCATCATAATGTAGTAATGTCCTGATTCCTCATAATGTAGTAATGTCCTGATTCCTCATAATGTAGTAATGTCCTGATTCCTCATAATGTAGTAATGTCCTGATTCATCATAATGTAGTAATGTCCTGATTCCTCATAATGTAGTAATGTCCTGATTCCTCATAATGTAGTAATGTCCTGATTCCTCATAATGTAGTAATGTCCTGATTCCTCATAATGTAGTAATGTCCTGATTCCTCATAATGTAGTAATGTCCTGATTCATCATAATGTAGTAATGTCCTGATTCCTCATAATGTAGTAATGTCCTGATTCCTCATAATGTAGTAATGTCCTGATTCCTCATAATGTAGTAATGTCCTGATTCATCATATTGTAGTAATGTCCTGATTCATCATATTGTAGTAATGTCCTGATTCATCATAA